>NW_026606665.1:27500-32500 GCF_029890125.1 Rhinichthys klamathensis goyatoka | reverse complement strand
TGTGTCAACAAACACAGAATTCTTTCATGCTAATTGCTATTATATGTACTTTTCAAGTTTTATTTGATTTATTTATTTAAAATATGGTATGACTGTCAGTCGAAAAAAGATGCACTATTATATAATACTACAAAAATAAACTACTATATACTAAAATATATACTTAAAAAATAACTACTAATACTAAAAAAGAAAGAAATTAATAAGCATCAAATCATCATATTAGAGTGATTTCTGAAGGATCATGTGACACTGAAGACTGGAGTAATGATGCTGAAAACTCAGCTTTGATCACAGGAATAAATTACACTTTACAATATATTCACATAGAAAACAGCTTCTTTAAATTCTAATAATATTTCAGAATTTTAACTGTATTTTTGATCAAATAAATGCAGGAACTTTTGAACATGATCAGACGTTTTTGACGTGTTTACGTACCTGCATTTCTCGGGATGCTCGTCACGTTTGTTGTTGAAGTCCAGAGAGATTTTGGCATCCAGGCCGATCCCGAAATAATTATTCATCACGCATTTCTCCGTGTACAGATCCCTGAAACACACACAGAGAAGAGGCACTTTCCCATCAGCCCTTTCCCTGAAACCCCTTCAGAGGTCAGTGTTGACAAGGTCATGTGACTCACAGGTTTTCTGGATCACAGCTGAAGGGGTCGGCGTTGACCAGCAGCCGGCTAATCACTGACCCGCTGAAAGAGCCCGACACACCTGCCCTGAGACCTGCACACACACACACACACACACACACACACCGCGTCCGCATGAGCATCTCAACAACATCAAACACTGCTGTATTCATCACCACTGCTGCTCTTGCGTCATGCTAGCAACATGCTAATTATGTTACAATTATGATAACGTTAACTGTTAGCATCATGCTAATAGTGTTAGCATCACGTAAACAACATTCTAATCGCGTTATATTCTTGTTCATAACATGCTAACAAAATGTTAATCGTGTTAGCATCAATGCTAGCCAAATGCTAATAATGTCAGCATTTTGCTAGCAACATGCTAATTGTGTTAGTACACACCTGCCCTGAGACCTGCACACACACACACACACACACACACACACACTGCTTGAGGGTCTCAACAACATCAAACACTGCTGTATTCATCACCACTGCTGCTCTTGCGTCATGCTAGCAACATGCTAATTATGTTAGAATTATAACAACATGTTAACTGTTAGCATCATGCTAGCAACATGCTAATAGTGTTAGAATCACGTAAACAACATTCTAATCGCGTTATATTCTTGTTAATAACATGCTAACAAAATGTTAATCATGTTAGCATCAATACTAGCAAAATGCTAATGATGTCAACATTTTGCTAGCAACATGCTAATTGTGTTAGTATCTTGTGTTAGTACACACCCGCCCTGAGACCTGCACACACACACACACACACTGCTTGAGGGTCTCAACAACATCAAACACTGCTGTATTCATCACCACTGCTGCTCTTGCGTCATGTTAACAACATGCTAAAATTGTGCTAATCATGTTAGCATAACGTTAGCAACATGCTAATTATGTTAACATCTTGTTAAAAACATGTTAACAACAACATGCTAATCATGTTAATATGTTTTACAAAATGTTAAGCATCAATGCTAACAAAATGCTAATTATATTAGTGCACACACCCATCCTGAGACACACACACACAGACACAGACACACACACACACACACACGTTTCAACAACATCAAACACTGCTGTATTCATCACCACTGCCGCTCTTACTGGGATACAGGATCTTGGTGTTCAGCATGGGCATATTCTCCCGACTTCCTGTCTGGGCAGGAAGTGAGGTGGAGCTGCCTATGGACAGGCGTTCTTTACTGATGAGCTTCTCACACGGAGTCTTAGACACTGAGAGAGAGAGAAACATGAGTGACTGACAGTGTGTGTATGTCAGGAAGGAGTCGTGGCGCTGAAAGAGCCTCACCTCTTCGACTGGCTCGCGTTATGTTGCTGTACGACAGCAGAGATAATCGCTCAGCATCATCATCCTCATCTTCATCCTCCACAGGCAGTGACGGCAAACCTTCTTCCGTCTGAGCGTTCTGTTCATCCACCGCTGAAACACCAGGACACACATGTGAAATCTGCAGTTTTGAACTCGAGTGTTTCATTATGTGAAGTAGGGATGGGAAACGAACTGAACCAAAAGCTTGTGAATCAAAATCAAATCGATTGGTGAAATCTGTTTCGATACTCAACAAAGCATGCTAGCAAATGCTAATTGTGTTAGCATCATGCTAGCAAAATACTAATTGTGTTAACATCATGCTTACTAAATGTTAATCGTGTTAGCATAATCTTAACATGCTAATTGTGTAAAGTTAATGCTATGATGCTAATGCTAATGATGTTAGCTAATGATGTTATAAACATGTTAATTGTGTTAGCATCATGCTAATTGTGTTAACATCATGATACCAAAATGCTAATTGTGTTAACATCATGTTAGTAACATGCTAATTGTGTTAGCATCATGCTAATTGTGTTAACATCATGATACCAAAATGCTAATTGTGTTAACATCATGATACCAAAATGCTAATTGTGTTAACATCCTGTTAGTAACATGCTAATTGTGTTAGCATCATGCTAACAAAATGCTTATGTTAGCATTATGCAAAAACATGTTAATCATGTTAGCTTCTTGTTAAAAACATGCTATTTGTGTTAGTATCTTGCTAAACCCACACCCATATCACTCAGAATATCATGGGGGTGAGCTTTTTTGACTCGAGGCAGTGTAGTTACGCACGGGAAGCACCACTCACATTTTTTCTTTAGAAAATGTACATGTCTATTTTAAATTACGATACATTTAATTAAAGCTACAATACCTTTCTCTGTGTGCTCTATGATTTGTCTGATGGCTTTCTTCAAGCTGTTGGCGCGTAACATCAGCTGCTCACGAGGTTTGAAGATGGCGGCAGGTGGTCGAGGAGAACAAGGAGCCATGATGGTGGGCGGAGCCAAAACCACACCCTCCCCGTCAACCTGCTCTTCGGCGATGGTGGGCGGAGGCGCAGTCATCACGCTGGGGGCCTGAGATTCCTCGTTAAGCGTTTTCAGTAATGAGTCCAACTTTTCTTTAAGCACACCACACTGCATACAAAAACATCCTGAGTACTTCATCAGCCAATCACAAAACACTTCCAGCATCCAAAAGCCAATCACAAAACCGCAAGTCAGCTAATAGCCAATCACAGCTCACCTTTTTAGCCATGACCTCTGATTCTTCAGAATTTTCTGTGTTCTTCTCGTACGCACGTCCCACTTTCGCAACAAAATCCTTAACTGTTTCACACAAGACTCTGAAAAACACACTTTTAGATAAGCAGCCAGCAGCCAGGATACACAAAAACAGAAATACACAGCGATGCACATATACTGTACGTACTTGGCGGAGGAAATGACCACAGAGTGCTGATCAGACGTCAAGATTTTGGAGAGATGAGCAGCAACAGAGTCCTCATAGGTCAGAATGTGCTGCACCTGAAACAAAACAGCCAATCAGAAGAGAGGAAACGCATAACAGGCAATCAGAGGAGGAAACACAGAACAGCCAATCAGAAGAAAGGAAACACAGGACAGCCAATCAGAAGAGAGGAAACACATAATAGCCAATCAGAAGAGAGGAAACACAGAACAGCCAATCAGAAGAAAGGAAACACAGGACAGCCAATCAGAAGAGAGGAAACATAGAACAGCCAATCAGAAGAGAGGAAACACAGAGCAGTCAATCAGAAGAGAGGAAAAACAAAGCAGCCAATCAGAAGAGAGGAAACACAGAACAGCCAATCAGAAGAAAGGAAACATAGAACAGCCACTCAGAAGAGAGGAAAGACAGAGCAGTCAATCAGAAGAGAGGAAAAACAAAGCAGCCAATCAGAAGAGAGGAAACACAGAACAGCCAATCAGAAGAGAGTAAACATAGAACAGCCAATCAGAAGAGAGGAAACACAGAGCAGTCAATCAGAAGAGAGGAAACACAGAACAGCCAATCAGAAGAGAAGAAACACAGAACAGCCAGTCAGAAGACAGGAAACATAGAACAGCCAATCAGAAGAGAGAAAACATAGAACAGCCAATCAGAAGAGAAGAAACACAGAACAGCCAGTCAGAAGAGAGGAAATATAGAACAGCCAATCAGAAGAGAGGAAACATAGAACAGCCAATCAGAAGAGAGGAAACACAGAGCAGTCAATCAGAAGAGAGGAAACACAGAACAGCCAATCAGAAGAGAAGAAACACAGAACAGCCAATCAGAAGAGAAGAAACACAGAACAGCCAGTCAGAAGACAGGAAACATAGAACAGCCAATCAGAAGAGAGAAAACATAGAACAGCCAATCAGAAGAGAAGAAACACAGAACAGCCAGTCAGAAGAGAGGAAATATAGAACAGCCAATCAGAAGAGAGGAAACATAGAACAGCCAATCAGAAGAGAGGAAACACAGAGCAGTCAATCAGAAGAGAGGAAACATAGAACAGCCAATCAGAAGAGAGGAAACACAGAACAGCCAATCAGAACAGAAAAAACACAAAACAGCCAATCAGAAGAGAGGAAACATAGAACAGCCAATCAGAAGAGAAGAAACACAGAACAGCCAATCAGATGAGAGGAAACACAGAGCAGTCAATCAGAAGAGAAGAAACACAGAACAGCCAATCAGAAGAGAGGAAACACAGAACAGCCAATCAGAACAGAAAAAACACAAAACAGCCAGTCAGAAGAGAGGAAACATAGAACAGCCAATCAGATGAGAGGAAACACAAAGCAGTCAATCAGAAGAGAAGAAACACAGAACAGCCAATCAGAACAGAAAAAACACAAAACAGCCAATCAGAAGAGAGGAAACATAGAACAGCCAATCAGAAGCGAGGAAACATAGAACAGCCAATCAGAAGAGAGAACTGTCCCTTTAAATCAGCATACCTCTGAGTCCTCACTG
>NW_026606665.1:0-22500 GCF_029890125.1 Rhinichthys klamathensis goyatoka | reverse complement strand
AATCCCACCCTCCATAGGCCCGAACTTTGAACGGCTATAACTCGGCGACCAAGCCACCTAGAGGCACCAAACTCGGGTCAGAGTAAGGTCCCCAGGGGCCCTTTCCAACGCGCCCTAGCCCGTGCTTCTAGCTCCCCCACGGTCCGAGATACGGGGCCCAACAGGAAAGGGTGCACTTCAGAAGGAAGGGTCCCAGAGGCTCGGGACTCTGGGGTCTGAGAGGGCCCCTAGGGGCCCCTCACCACCCCAAAGGACGATCCGCTGGGACTCGTTATTTCCGAGATATTGACCGTTTTGTCCAAAAGACCCTTATGTATAAGTGGGTGTATCTTGGGGGTGGAGCCGAGGTGGAGCTCAAAACTCCGGGTGTGAGGAGGGCCCATTGGGTCCCTTCAGACCCCTCCGTCCCCAGCTTCTAGGTCCTTCTGGTTCCGAGATACGGCAACTTCCTGTCCAGCTTTGACCGGGTGTATCTCGGGAACCAAGCCGGGTTCGAGCTCCAAACTCCGGGTGTGGGGAGGTCCCATGGGTCCCCTTCAGACCCCACCGTCCCCAGCTCCTAGGTCCTTCTGGTTCCGAGATACGGCCACTTCCTTTCCAGCTTTGACCGGGTTTGTCTCGGGAACCAAGCCGAGTTTGGGCTCCAAACTCTTGGTGTGGGGAGGGCCCATGGGTCCCCTTCAGACCCCACCGTCCCCAGCTCCTAGGTCCTTCTGGTTCCGAGATACGGCCACTTCCTTTCCAGTTTTGACCGGGTGTATCTCGGGAACCAAGCCGACTTGGAGCTCCAAACTCTGGGTGTGTAAAGGTACCCATGGGCCCCCGAGGATCCCAGAGTATGGAGCCCAAAGTCGGCTTGGTTCCTGAGTTATGCCCGGTCAAAAAGTGCTAAGAACTAAGCCGGGTAGAGCAACTGTCCGCGAAGCCTATATTTGGTACAATGGAATAAATGCTACATGGGATCATCCCAAGAAGCCACTATTTGTCCAATAACCCACTATTTTTGTAAAATACTAACCCCGCCCTTCATTCAACAAGCTGCAATCGGACAGAATCCCACGTGCCATCGATTGAATGGGGATTCAGAGAGTTTCTCTGATAGACATTTGAATTAAAGTTGCTGTCATGATGAAAACCATTTTACTGCACTCAGGGGCCTCCCCTGAGTCCGTAGCACCAAGTCCCATCCCATAATTCCACTGACCGCGAAACCACTGTTTTTACAATGGAACAAATGCTACGTGGGATCTGACAGTTTCTCTGATAGGCAATTTTTGAAAAGTTCCATTCTTGATAAAAACTATTTTACTGCACTCAGGGGCCTCCCCTGAGTCCGCAGCACCAAGTCCCATCCCATAATTCCACTGACCACGAACCCACAGTTTTTTACTATTGAAAAAATGCTACGTGGGATGTCCATAGCTCTGGTCAGGAAGGGTCTAGAGCCTCCATTTCTGCACTCAGGTCTAAGTCCCATCACCCTCTAACAGAATCCAGAGTTTCAAGAAGATTGGAGAAAGTCAAAATCTCGACCCAAAAAAACCGACAGTGGTACGTACCCCTGTCGGTTTTTTCGGGTCGGAAAAAAAGGTTTCTCCAATCTTCTTGAAACTCTGGATTCTGTTAGAGGGTGATGGGACTTAGACCTGAGTGCAAAAATGGAGGCTCTAGACCCTTCCTGACCAGAGCTATGGACATCCCACGTAGCATTTATTACATTATAAAAAACTGTGGGTTCGTGGTCAGTGGAATTATGGGATGGGACTTGGTGCTACGGATTCAGGGGAGGCCCCTGAGTGCAGTAAAATAGTTTTTATCATGATTTGGAACTTTCATTAAAATGTGTTTCACAGAAAATGTTTCCCATCCCACGTAGCATTTATCACAGTACCAAAACGTGGTTTCGAGGACAAACATTTTCTGTAAAACACATTTTAATGAAAGTTCCAAATCATGATAAAAACTATTTTACTGCACTCAGGGGCCTCCCCTGAGTCCGCAGCACCAAGTCCCATCCCATAATTCCACTGACCACGAACCCACAGTTTTTTACTATTGAAAAAATGATACGTGGGATGTCCATAGCTCTGGTCAGGAAGGGTCTAGAGCCTCCATTTCTGCACTCAGGTCTAAGTCCCATCACCCTCTAACAGAATCCAGAGTTTCAAGAAGATTGGAGAAACTCAAAATCTCGACCCGAAAAAACCGACAGGGGTACCACTGTCGGTTTTTTCGGGTCGAGATTTTGAGTTTCTCCAATCTTCTTGAAACTCTGGATTCTGATAGAGGGTGATGAGACTTAGACCTGAGTACAAAAATGGAGGCTCTAGACCCTTCCTGACCAGAGCTATGGACATACCACGTAGCATTTATTACATTATAAAAAACTGTGGGTTCGTGGTCAGTGGAATTATGGGATGGGACTTGGTGCTGCGGACTCAGGGGAGGCCCCTGAGTGCAGTAAAATAGTTTTTATCATGATTTGGAACTTTCATTAATATGTGTTTCACAGAAAATGTGTCCCATCCCACGTAGCATTTATCACAGTACCAAAACGTGGTTTCAAGGACACCCATTTTAATGCAAACTAAACACTGAAATGACTTGAAAATTGGTGAGATGTGTTCAGTGGAGTGTGCTTAGTACAGTAGA
This sequence comes from Rhinichthys klamathensis goyatoka, assembly GCF_029890125.1. Taxonomy (NCBI): domain Eukaryota; kingdom Metazoa; phylum Chordata; class Actinopteri; order Cypriniformes; family Leuciscidae; genus Rhinichthys; species Rhinichthys klamathensis. The sequence continues at coordinate 19,848 of NW_026606665.1, read as the reverse complement.
GGTGGTTGGGCCTGAAAAAGTAGTTTTTAATCATCTGGAAGTCCCGTTGGAGACATGGGTGACAGCCATATAACCACTGAACGTATGGGAATGTTTGTTTTTCTCGAATATCTCAAAAACCACACGGCGAAAAAATTTCAAACTCGGGTCGTCTGTAGGCCTCGAGGAGCCCTATCCAATGAGCCCACCCCCGTCCCCGAGGGCCTCGGGGCCTGGGAGTTACGTCCGGTCAAAGTCGCAGCTTTGTCGGCTTATATCTCGAGAACCCCTGGCTCAATGTTCCCCAAACTCTAATAGATTGTAGTGCTGGACGGGCCCTTTCGAATGAGCCCACCCCCGAGGTCCAACTCGCCCGGGTCCCCGAGTTATAGCCGTTCAAAGTCGTGGGCCCCAGCGAACGGCGAACCACTAGGGGGCGTCCCCGCGGCCCGCCACCGCCCTGGTTCGAGTCGGGGCCCCCGTGGGACCTCCTCACCCGAATTTGAGCTCTCTGGGTCTTCGCGTTCCCGAGATATGAGCGATTTTGTTCCCGAGATCGTGACGTCATCAGCGGGCGCCATTTTAGAACGCGCCCGACGGTTTTCGGCTAATATCTCCGCGAAAACACGGCCAAAATTCATAATTTTTTTATCAATCTTTTCAGCTCAACTAGACGGTTCCAAAGAGCCCAGCCACGGCCGGATCCGTTGCGTTTTCGCTTAGGTAAATGTGTATTTCCATCTCCATCTCTGGCCCCCGGGGGCCCACGGGGCCGTGGGTGGTCTCAAAGTAAAGGTCTCGTCCCCCTCTAAACGAGATACAATTTTGGTGTCCGTAGGACCCAGTGGGACATCACAAAAAAATAAAACGTCGCTGCTCACATCAGTCACCAAGCACAATCAAAGGCCTCATCACAAACGGGGGTCGGGAAACGCTTAGAAAGCGGCTAGGGCCCTCAAACTCGGGGGCCCCACTCAGGGACGGGAGACGACGGAACTCGCCGAGTTTCGGGCCCCTGCGACCTTCCGTCTCCTCACGGGAGCGCGTTCTGTCGGTTTGACCTTTTTGACCCCGTGACGTGTTTTTCACCCTTTCGACCGCCGAACGAGGCCCCAGGGCCACCAAACTTTTAGGGCCACACCAGGGGGCCGTGGCGAGAAGGAAAATGGCGCCCCCTAGTCGATCGGACGTTTCTAAGCGGCGTCCGCGAAACCGTTGTGGTGATTCATTAAATGGGCAAGTGGGATTTTAATGGAAAGGTCCCAGGGGCCCCAAATTCGGCACGGTGACCCCTGGGCCCGCCCCGAGCGACGTACCGAAAGCACCGGGCCCTAGAGTAAAGGCAAATATATTTTAGCCTCTATGCAAAATCTCTCCCTCGAGGCTGTTTCACTCTCACACTGAAAGAGCCTTTCAGGCCTTTAAATGATTTGATGGCGGGGGAGGGGCGATTTTTTGCAAAGGCCCTCGAGTTCCAGGATTCGGGGCCCCGCGTCAGGGGCCCCTGGAGAGTCGGAATCCAAAGTCCCGGGGTGCCACGACCCTCCGTCTGCGTACAGGGGCCGTCCCACGGGCCATTTGCAGGCATGTCGGTTTTGGCCACTTTTTCGGCATTTCGGCCCCTGAACGAGGCCCCGGGGCCACCAAACTTTTCCGGGGCATCCCACAGAGTCTCGCCAAACACGTTTCATTAAAATATTTCGAAAGCCTAGCTTAAAAACCACTTTGCCCGCGAAGAAACCATTTTTCCCGCCAAAAAGTGGTTTCGAGGGCACTCGTTTTCATGCAAACCAAACACCGAAATAACTTAAAAATTAGTGTGATGTGTTCAGTGGAGTGTGCTTAGTACAGTAGAGGTGGTTTAATCAAAAAAAATTAAAAAAAATCTCCAGTCACCATCCACATTTTTCAGTCACCATCCACAATGAATGGGCTCGTAACAAACGGGGCCTAAGAGACGCTTAGAAAGCGGCCAGGGCCCTCAAACTCTGGGGCCCCGCTCGAGGTCACCAGACGACGGAGCTCGCCGAGTTTCGGGCTCCTGCGACCTTCCGTGTCCGTGTGACAGCTCGTTTCGTTGGTTTGACCTTCTCGACTCCTGTCATTTTCAAAATGTGCTTTTTTCACACTTTTTCGACGTTTCGACCCCTGAACGAGGGCCCAGGGCCACCAAACTTTTCCGCCCGCACCAGGGGGCCGTGGGAAGACGGAAAACGTCGCCCCCTAGTCGATCGGCCATTGCGAAGCGGTGTCCGCGAAACCACAGTGGCAAAATACATTCATTCAATGGGCGAGTGGGATTTTTTCAGAAATGTCCCAGGGGCCCCAAATTCGGCAAGCTGACCCCTTGGCCCTCCCCGACCGATGTACCCAAAGCAGGGGGCGCTAGAGCAGAGTGAAATTTTTCTCAGCCTCTGTGCAGAAATCCTCTCTCAGGGCTGTTTCCCTCTCAGACTGAAAAGGCCCTTTCAGGTTTTTAAATTTTTTTCGGGGGAGGGGCGATTTTTTCTAAAGGCCCTAGGGCCCCACGCTTCGGGGCCCCGCGTCAGGGGCCCCTGGAGAGTCGGAATCTGAAGTATCGGGGTACCACGACCCTGCGTCTCCGTACGGGGGCCGTCCCACGGCCCATTTAACGGCGCAACGGGTTCGCGGACGAGCGTCCCTTTTTCGACCTTTCGGCCCCTGAACGAGGCCCTAGGGCCACCAAGCTTTCCCGCCCGCACCGGGGGGACGTGGCGAGTCGGAAAACGGCGCCCCTTAGTCGGTCGGCCCTTCCGAAGCGGCGTCCGTGAAACCACTGTGCAAAATACATTCATTCAATGGGCGAGTGGGATTTTGATAGAAATGTCCCAGGGGCCCCAAACTCTGCACGGTGGCCCCTGGGCCCGCCCCGAGCGACATGCCAAAGGCGCAAGGCTCTAGACCGAAGGCAACACTTTCCCGCCCTTTTAACACTAATCTCGGCCTTGTGTGTCTCTCACTCATGCACCCTCAGAGCCTTTTGAGCGAAAGTTGGTTATAAGTGGCAAACTTTTTTTAGGAAGGTCCCAGATTTTCAAGCTTCGGGGCCGTGAGTCGGGGGCCCCTGGAGGGTCAGAATCTCAAATCTCAATGCGCCACGACCCTGCGTCTCCGTGCGGGGGCCGTCCCACGGGCCATTTAACGGCGCAACGGGTTCGCGGACGAGCGCCCCTTTTTCGACCTTTCGGCCCCTGAACGAGGCCCCAGGGCCACCAAGCTTTCCCGCCCGCACCAGGGGGCCGTGGCGAGTCGGAAAACGGCGCCCCCTAGTCGGTCGGCCCTTCCGAAGCGGCGTCCGCGAAACCATTGTGGAAAATACATTCATTTTATGGGCGAGTGGGATATTTTTCTAAATGTCCCCGGGGCCCCAAATTCGGCATGCTGACCCCTGGGCCCGCCCCGAGCGACGTGCCAAAAGCACCGGGCCCTTGAGCGAAGGCAAAACATTTTCAGAAGCTAACCCTAATTCTGACGCTAACCCTAATGCGCGGTCCCTTTTCTGACCTTTCGGCCCCTGAACGAGGCCCTAGGGCCACCAAGCTTTCCCGCCCGCACCAGGGGGCCGTGGCGAGTCGGAAAACGGCGCCCCCTAGTCGGTCGGCCCTTCCGAAGCGGCGTCCGCGAAACCGTTGTGGCGAATACATTCATTCAATGGGCGAGTGGGATTTTGATAGAAATGTCCCAGGGGCCCCAAACTCTGCACGGTGAACCCTGGGCCCGCCCCGAGCGACATACCAAAAGGGCCCGGGCCTAGGGCCTGAGAAAGTATTTTTTATCAGCTTTGATCCATCTCTCTGTCTGCCATTGAGGTCAATGGCAGACACTCAGAAACAGGCCCGTTTTCAGCCGTACACTCGTCCGGACTTTAAACACTTGGCAAGCGGCTAGGGCCCTCAAACTCGGGGGCCCGACTCGGGGCCACCAGACGACGGAACTCGCCGAGTTTCGGGCTCCCGCGACCTTCCGTCTCCGTACGGTCGCGCGTTCCGTTGGTTTGACCTTTTTGACCCTTGTAACGTGTTTTTCACACTTTTTTGACCTTTCGACCACTGAACGAGGCCCCAGGGCCACCAAACTTCTCCGCCCGCACCAGGGGGCCGTGGCGAGTCGGAAAACGGCGCCCCCTAGTCCGTCGGCCCTTTCGAAGCGTCGTCCGAGAAACCAATGTGGCAAAATACATTCATTCAATGGGCGAGTGGGATTTTTTTCGAAATGTCCCCGGGGCCCCAAATTCGGCACGCTGACCCCTTGGCCCTCCCTGACCGACATACCAAAAGCAGGGGGCGCTAGAGCAATGTCAAATTTTTCTAAAGGCCCTAGAGATCCGCGCTTCGGGGCCCCGCGTCAGGGGCCCCTGGAGGGCCAGAATCTCAAATCTCAACGTCCCACGACCCTGCGTCCCCGTTTGGAACTTTTGGTAAATTTAGTGGGTTATTGGACAAAAAGTGGGTCCGTGGGACGGGGGCGTGGCCTGGGAGTGGGTGGGGGGGGTCAACGGGAAGTTTGCGCCAACAGTGGGTTATTGGACAAAAAGTGGGTTCGTGGGACGGGGGCGTGGCCTGGGAGTGGGTGGGGGGGGTCAACGGGAAGTTTGCGCCATACAGTGGGTTATTGGACAAAAAATGGGTTCGTGGGACGGGGGTGTGGCCTGGGAGTGGGTGGGGGGGGTCAACGGGAAGTTTGCGCCATACAGTGGGTTATTGGACAAAAAATGGGTTCGTGGGACGGGGGCGTGGCCTGGGAGTGGGTGGGAGTGGGTGGGGGGGTCAACGGGAAGTTTGCGCCATATAATGGGTTATTGGACAAAAAATGGGTCCGTGGGACGGGGGGGGGGGGGGTGGGGGGTGGGTGGGGGGGGGTGGGGGGGCATTTGCCCAATACAGTGGGTTATTGGACAAAAAATGGGTTAGTGGGATGGGGGGGGGGGTTGGGGGGGTTGGGGGGGGGGGGGTCATGGGGCAATATGCTCTCTATCGCCCACTAGAGTTGTCCGAAAACCAACGGTTCCGTGGCAAGTAAGTAAGGATCCGTGAATAGGGGGGTTATTAATAAAGGCCCACTCTCTACCAAGTCTGTGGGCAATTGTCATCCAAATTCACCCTACGATCCCTCGCGCCCATAGTGCGCCAATTGGCAGCTTGTTAACATGGGCTTTTTTCCACGAACCCACGTTTTGGACTAACTCCACAATATTTTTTACTACCAACACGACATATATTCTATGTAACGTTACAATGTTCTCAATATAATTCATAATCCCACGTTTATAATGAACAACGCGTTATGGTTATTGTGTTATTAAAAACTGTGTACGCAGAGGGGCGGGGTGACCAAAGCTCATTATCATTTAAAGGGATGTGATTGTGCACTGAAACGGCGTGCTGAAAACAGAGCTATTTTTGAGCTGGTAAAATGAGTGTTTTCTTAAAATACTAATGAGAATTTTTGATAAAAGTATATTACAAAGTTTTCATTTAGACCCTAAAGATTCATATTAACTTGTACAAAAATGGCATTATATGACCCCTTTAACCCTAGCCCTTGAGTTATCCTAACCATTACGTTAGCCCTTAGCCCTAATAAGGTGAATAATAACCTTGGCACTTAAAAACAAATGACACTTAACAGCCATAAACTTTAATAAAGATTAATAATAAAGTGTGTCACATCACACACACTTACCCACAAACACACATTCTCACACACACAGACTTAAGCAGTGAAATTACTATCCCAAAACAGCAATTTATTTAAATCACATCTCTAAATGTGCTTCAAATATGGCACTGCTTTGCTCCTCCCTCACGCGAACCCGTTAAATATTTTCAATTAGGGATGCACGATACCACTTTTTGCAGAACGAGACGGATACCAATACTTTCATTTTTGGTACTCGCCGATATCGATACCGTAACCGATCCCTGAATTTTCACTGCATTTGTAATTTTTAAATGTATTAGTAGATAAACCAAAAGAATATAAATCATATTAGTTGGCTTAATTTGTTCATCAAATATATATTTCCTTCAGATATTTTCATGCTTAATTAATCCTGCTAAAAAGCATGCTTCTGTTTCTGTCACTGTTCATTCTATTGCTCTATCATATTTTATCTTTCATTTAATACAGGGTATACACAGAAATTCTTAAAATTAATTTAATACCTTCACTATATTTTTTAATACCATCACGACTTCAAGATGCAACTGTAGTGGCGTATATAGAGACAAGTAAAGTAATGAAATATCTTCGAAAACTTGCATTTCCCCATAATGTCCAGGGTTTTTTCCTTGGTCAAAATTGGTCTTCGTTGGTGGCCGACAGACACTTATCCTTTCTTGCCCTTTTTAAAAAAAAAATACTTCTTTGCTGGACGTGATAATTGTTTTGGTATAATCATATCAATATCAAAAAGTAGAATAAAAACGGAGCATTAAAAAGTTTATTTTAAAAGTTTATTGAAGTCTAATTTTCTACCATATACTGTAAAATTTAATAGAATTAGCTGCCAGATACTTTTTTTAAAAAAATTAAATAACAAAAATTGCTGCTATAACAACTTGCTTTGCACTTTTTTTCTGGTTTCACCTCACTCCAGTCTAAACTAATTTTTTTTTTTTTTTTGCAATGTTTCTACACATTATAACATAAATAACCTGAAAATACTACGTAGTTTACAACATACATGAATTGTTTGTTCATATTACTTCACAGTGCATTAACTAATGTTAACAAATACAACTTTTGATTTCAATAATGTAGGCTATATGGTGAAATTGACATTAAGAAAGATTAATTAATGATGTAGACGTGCAGTTTATTAATAGTTCATGTTAACTAATGTAGTTAACTAGATTTTAATAAATGGAACCATATTGTGTTACCGATTCAGAAGTCCCGTGAGGACAGATCCGTTGTGTTAACCATTCATTAAAGTGACGCGTCATTAGCGGACGTGTACGCATTGTGTGGTTATCCCATCAGTTAGGACATCGCACAAAATTTGTGTCAACAAATAGGTTTTTTTAGGATAGATTTTTCCTTTATTGAAAGTGTGGTTATGTCAGCTGAATGTGGCACACGCCGTGAGAGAAGATAAGGCAACGTTTTTTTAGCACAATTCACACACAGCGGGAAATAAATTTCCAATTGCACCACGTGAAACTTCGGTCTTCCGACCTTTTACCATCGTGTCTGTCAATTGATTTTGATTAATATGAGCGAGGGAGAGAGAGCAAGAGTGAATTGAGTGCGCGCGCGCAGCCGGGGCTCTCTCTCTGTTCCTTCTTTCAGTTAACATGCACCCTGTCACAAGCGTAGCAGTCAGTCGTCTACATTAGGCTACTCACCGATCAAATATGGCTTTGGCGGCCGACTGATGACTGAAATAGAAGCGAACTCGCGAACAGGTTGGGCAGCAAGCCAGGCCAGCCGGGTACCCAGTTTGTTTCAGCGCGCGCGAACGAACAAACACCACGTCACATGATATCGCACAGGTCCTACTCGCAACATATAAATAAATCCACGCGAATTTTAGAACAAAGTCCTGCACTTAACACAAATTGAAACTCATAGGCCTAGTTGGATGGGGGTTCGAAAATTTACTACTTCGTCAGATGACGTTTACTACTTTTTACTACTTTTTACTGGCCTTAATTTGGCATAATTTAATTTACTACCTTTTACTACCTTTTACAACCCCGCGGAAACCCTGTGATTGGTTGATTCTGAGGGAATGCTCTGATTGGTTGATTCTGAGGGACTGCTCTGATTGGTTGATTCTGAGGGAATGCTCTGATTGGTTGATTCTGAGGGAATGCTCTGATTGGTTGATTCTGAGGGAATGCTCTGATTGGTTGATTCTGAGGGAATGCTCTGATTGGTTGATTCTGAGGGAGTGCTCTGATTGGTTGATTCTGAGGGAGTGCTCTGATTGGTTGATTCTGAGGGAGTGCTCTGATTGGTTGATTCTGAGGGAGTGCTCTGATTGGTTGATTCTGAGGGAATGCTCTGATTGGTGGATTCTGAGGGAATGCTCTGATTGGTTGATTCTGAGGGAATGCTCTGATTGGTTGATTCTGAGGGAATGCTCTGATTGGTTGATTCTGAGGGAATGCTCTGATTGGTTGATTCTGAGGGAGTGCTCTGATTGGTTGATTCTGAGGGAATGCTCTGATTGGTTGATTCTGAGGGAATGCTCTGATTGGTTGATTCTGAGGGAATGCTCTGATTGGTTGATTCTGAGGGAGTGCTCTGATTGGTTGATTCTGAGGGAATGCTCTGATTGTTTGATTCTGAGGAAATGCTCTGATTGTTTGATTCTGAGGGAATGCTCTGATTGGTTGATTCTGAGGGAATGCTCTGATTGGTTGATTCTGAGGGAATGCTCTGATTGGTTGATTCTGAGGGAGTGCTCTGATTGTTTGATTCTAAAGGGGAATGCTCTGATTGGTTGATTCTGAGGGAATGCTCTGATTGGTTGATTCTGAGGGAGTGCTCTGATTGGTTGATTCTGAGGGAATGCTCTGATTGGTTGATTCTGAGGGAATGCTCTGATTGGTTGATTCTGAGGGAATGCTCTGATTGGTTGATTCTGAGGGAATGCTCTGATTGGTTGATTCTGAGGGAATGCTCTGATTGGTTGATTCTGAGGGAATGCTCTGATTGGTTGATTCTGAGGGAGTGCTCTGATTGGTTGATTCTGAGGGAATGCTCTGATTGGTTGATTCTGAGGGAGTGCTCTGATTGGTTGATTCTGAGGGAGTGCTCTGATTGGTTGATTCTGAGGGAATGCTCTGATTGGTTGATTCTGAGGGAATGCTCTGATTGGTTGATTCTGAGGGAATGCTCTGATTGGTTGATTCTGAGGGAATGCTCTGATTGGTTGATTCTGAGGGAATGCTCTGATTGGTTGATTCTGAGGGAATGCTCTGATTGGTTGATTCTGAGGGAGTGCTCTGATTGGTTGATTCTGAGGGAATGCTCTGATTGGTTGATTCTGAGGGAGTGCTCTGATTGTTTGATTCTGAGGGAATGCTCTGATTGTTTGATTCTGAGGGAATGCTCTGATTGGTTGATTCTGAGGGAATGCTCTGATTGGTTGATTCTGAGGGAATGCTCTGATTGGTTGATTCTGAGGGAGTGCTCTGACTGTTTGATTCTAAAGGGGAATGCTCTGATTGGTTGATTCTGAGGGAGTGCTCTGATTGGTTGATTCTGAGGGAATGCTCTGATTGGATGCTCACCGTCCGAGTCGATGCTGTTGAGGGCGGTGGGTGGTATCACGGAGACTTTACACTGACCCAACGGGCACTTGGGAGAGAGCTGGTCTTTGCACCCAGCATGCACCTGGAGAACGTACACACAGTTGATTGTCATCTTTGCCTTCCATTTAACAAGTAGCATAATATTAATAAAAGGTAATGAACGTCATAAAAAATTAACTTTCACACACACTCACCATGGCTTTACACCATAAACAGCGCCAGTCCTGAAGTCTGAGAACGCTGCCGCAGGTTTTATCACACACGGTGCATTTGGCACTGACCGGCAGATTCCCCTCCAGCCACTGATGAGGCATCGAGATCTACCGAGTTCAGGACGGTGTTATTTACAGGACAAGTCACTAATTATGTTGATGGAACCAAACTAGTTATGTTGAGCCAAACAGTTGATGGACCCCATTGACTTCCATAGTATTTCTTTCCCTACTATAGAAGTCAATGGAGTCCAACTGTTTGGTTACTGACATTCTGCAAATAAATTCATACAGTTTTAAAGATTCATGAAACCCCAAACCAAATTTTCTGAGATTTTATCAGAGGTATATGTGTTGAACACCATTGAAGACAATGTTAGCATCAGTTAGATTTAATAGCAGGGTTAAAATTGTTAAATGTGAGTTTTTTTTCCGCTTTTTTTGTCTTCCGGGTTTAAAATCTTCATCGTGTCCACGTCACAGGCTGTGACGTGGCAGTGCACTGTGAGTGCGTTGATGACTCATCTGTGTCTCATAATTATTAATGAGACTGAGTTTTCATATCTTATGAGAAGACACTGTCTCTTAATTATTCATGACACCACGTGGATCTTTCCAGTGACATGTCAAACTGTGATATCGCGCAGTAGATGAGAGAGCCAATCATGGGACGCACGCAAGTGTTTGTTTTCGTGGTGCAAAAGTCCAATTGGGTTGAATATGTTTCCCCGCGATGCTGCCCGGGCTAGACTCTGGCTCTGGGCGGTTGGTTTTCCATCAACCACGGACACATCTAAACGTGTGTGCCGCAAACAGAGCTTCGAGAATTGGAGAATGGTGGACTTCGCCTTGTTGACGACCAATGCAGGTTGCGTCTTGCGAGTGATGCGGTACCAAGTCCCGAGGACTTTTCTATCCCTTCAGAGGTGTGTGTGTGTGTGTCTAAAATGAGACGTCATCCACCTCCACAGAGCCATCTTTATTATGGGGGTTCAGGGGGCGTGTAGATCTAAGCTATGCACGTAACGTTTTTTTTTAAGCGGAAAATTAATAATTTTCAAATATATGTATTTATAGTGTCTATATAAACAACTATATATTTTATAATAACATTATAATTATACATGTAGCCTACATTAATATGTTCTCAATAGAATTATGATTACTGTAGGCTAATATAGCAGGGCATTCAGTTACTTTTGAAATGACAATAATAAAGTGTCGTATTTCATAAGACTTTAACTTTGCCAGCTATAAAAAAAATCTAGCATTCCCTCACGTTTTACCACTGCTTTTAGTGACAGTCGATAGGGATACTGGCGATGACAGTGATGGCCTTACCACACCCCTTCTCACAGCCATCCACGCCCATTTAAGTTGCATTTTTCAAAAAGATTGTGAGCTAGACTTTCATGACCCTTTAAAATCAGTTTTGATTTTAATTTTGAAGTGAACTAACCCTTTATTGGAACTGAATTAAATAATTAATGTTGTCACAATGCACGCAATGCTGTCTTTTTGGCTAAAATTAGATACCTAAGAAGTAAGTATAATTTAGGCAGCTCACTATATTTTGGAACAGCTAAAACTATTAAAAAATGTTTAAAAATACAAATATTAAATGGAAAACTTAAACTAAATTTTGAAATGTTGCCTTGACAACTAACTGAAGCTCTAATATTAGCTGGGAATAAATTGAACATGCACTCAATACAATACAATACAATACATGTTTATTTATAAAGCACAAGTTTAAAGACAACCGAGGTTGACCAAAGTGCTGTACATGCATACAGAATTTTGCAAATTTACAGACAAGCACCAGTAGTAAAATGGGTATAACACACGAAAGTAAAATCATAAAATAAAGGGTCAGGGTATATTAAACGCTAAAGAAAAAAGATAAGTCTTAAGAGTAGACTTAAACACTCACCCCATCCTCGTCCTCCAGTATGTCTTTGCCGATGGAGGCCAGTGTCGTCCATTTGCAGTTATTAGTGGCTCTGACCGCACAACGCTTGTGAGCCTTGAACTTGCACACTGTACGACACACAAGGGTTTCAGTCAAGTTAAAAGGTTAGTGTACTTTCAAACCCGCAAGATTTTCATTCATCTTTAAACACACCATTTTTTTTCATTCATCTTTAAACATATTTTAATGAAATCATATAAAAAGTGATCGAGTCAGAAAATTTAGACTGAATCGCTCAATTCATACGGATTAGTTTTACCATCTCTTTATGATCTTTTTAAAGCGACAAAGGTGAGGTTGCATATATAGCTGTCAATGGATGGAAAGAAATCTCTCCGATTTAATCAAAACAAATTGTGTTTTGAATATGAATGACATTCAGGGTGAGTAATTGATGACAGAATTTGTTTAATTTAACACATAAATCAGCACTTAAAACACATTCAATAGAGAAACTTCTAATGTAGGGTGAATGCAGGTAAAGTGGGCCGTTTTTGTTAAACGTGTCATTTAGATACCTAGATGTTTGTTTGTTTTGACTTTTTTTTTTTTTTGTTAACTTTAAGGTCCAGCTATAATATTTAAATTTGAATACAGTATATATATAATGTGTTATTTGCGAGCTATATACTAATAAACATTCAGAGATCATGCACTCCAGGCAAATTTATTTCCAGGTAAAGTGGGCCGGCTGGTCTGGTAAAGTCGGCCATGCCTGATTTATCAAAAATGATCCTGTCTCTTAATTAAAAACTTTAAATGAACTTTAATTGTGTCCATATTTAAAGCGTTATATTCTGCATTTACATTTCGCTCCTTTCTTCACTCTGCAGATTAAACGTAATGCCTTGTTTTTTGCTCTTTCTTTCCTCTCTTCCATCTCTGACTTAAATTTCCTAATGGCACACTCACTTCTGTTTTTTAAAAAAAAGTAGATTATACATGTCCACTATAAAATAATCAATGAATGACAATTTATTTAATGAATTTGAGTATAATTACTGAAGGTTAAAGGTGGCCCACTTTAACCTGAATTATCTTACACATTCAGCCAAAGTGAGCCAGCAATATTTAAACACTTTACAAGAAAATCTAACACATTTTAAAACATTTTTGTCATTGCATTTCATTCGTAGTAACAAACAAACCAGGAACTCTCACAATAATATTTGTTTACATTTAGTGAGCACCCTTATATAAGTTAGAAAATAAAATCTTAAGTCAGAGGGTTTCTACCTTTAACCACACCCACCAGTAACGATTTTATCATTTAAAGAAATAGTGTCTCTTTAATTAAAGACCATTGTCATGCTCTGAAAGTGTAAACCCATTGAGCACAGTACAAGCAAACTTAAACAGCCCACTTTCACAACTCACCCTACCGATAATGATCAAATGAAAACTCATGCTGAAGAGTGACAGACCTTCGCAGGACAGCCCGTGAGACGTGACTCCAGACAGAGCCTCCCGGCAGACGTTACAGTACGTGGGGCGAGCGTGTGAACAGGCGTACCAGTTATGCATCCCCGAGAAATGATCCATACTGAACTGAGTGGACTAGAGCAGAGAAACAAGCATAAAACGGATCAAAAGTGACGTTTATAATGTTACAAAAGAGTCTGTTTCAAACAAATGCTGTTCTTTTGAACTTTCTATTCATCAAAGAATCCTGAAAAATAAAATGCATCACAGTTTCCACAAAAACATGAATATTGATAATGATCATAAACGTCTCTGGAGCATCAAATCATCATATTAGAGTGATTTCTGAAGGATCTTATGGAGTAATGATGCTGAAAATTCAGCTTTGATCACAGGAATAAATTACACTTTACTATATATTCACATAGAAAACTGCTAAAAATATTTCACAGTATTTTTTGATCAAATAAATGCAGCTTTGGCGAGCAGAAGAGACTCTTCACCCCAGACTTTTGAACGGTAGCGTAAGTTATTCAAGCCTGTGGTATAACCTCAAATAACCCTGTGACTAAATGCAATGAAAAAGAGACTGTGGAGTTATACATTTCTCTAATAAACCCTAAACAGAGAGTAGCAACTTTCCATTAGACGGAGAATCTCACCTCGAAGTGTTCTCTGTTCTGAACACTCTTCAGCGCTGCGATCCATTCCTCCATTTCTTTCCTGTTTTCCGCACACAGAATGAGCCGACGACACGGAGTGATTACCTACAGAGAGAGAGAGAGAGAGAGAAAACTCAGGAGTCGGTCATGTGAAACTGAAGAAATCGGGAATAGATTTGTTCAAGTGTAATAAGCTGCTTTATCCACACATAACCTTTAATGTGTGTGTGTGAGCAGCAGAAACATGTGCTTCTCCTACAAACTGAGGCAAAGGAACAAGGAACACACTGTCCACACTCTCTCTCTCTCACACACACACACACTTCGAGCAAAGAGCTCTTGTTATTCAACTTACAGGGTGCCAAGTTAGGGCTGAGCAAACATATCTGCAATGATTTTGCTAGTAATATGACATTATGCAACCCTAAGAAAAAATATTGCAATGAGCTTTTTACTTGGCTATCAAGTTTACCTAAATACTGTGACATTATATTAGTTTCAGATTTCTCCTTTTTTAGCAATTCATTAGTAGGAGAGTGCCTAGCAAAAAAAAAAAAAAGCATTAAGATCAGTTCAAGCAGGGCTCGAGACTAACGTCGTCCTATCGTCCTGGGGACGATAGAAAATGTGTTCAGGACGAACAGAAATATTTTCCAGGACGCCTACAGGACGAAAAATATTTTTGTATGTGTGTTAATTTATTACTAGCCTATTAGGCTAACTTACTTATGCCAAACGCCAAAATTAACCGACCAAGCGCTGACTACGGAGCGCGTCTTCTCACGCTGTTAGCTACTATAGTTACTATCACTGGCCGGCTACTCACCCGGAGACTTGTTCCGCGGTACATCTATCAAATGGCTTAATGACATCGCAAATATGTTGCGCTGGTTAAACAACGGATATTCAATGAATAAAAAATAGACAAAAATGTTAGATAGTGACGATTTAGGAAGAGATCCAGTCAGAACTGATGTCCTGCGTTTGTGGTATGCGCACATTTGTACTGTAACGTGCTGACCCAGCGTGTGCCACGAGTTGGCATGCACTGCATGTCTCATAAAACGTTAAACAATGTAAACGTCTGGGAGAATGAGTAGAGCGCACATCTGAATAAGAGTGACGACGCAAAAAAAAAAAAAAGCTCTATTCGGTGCGGTTTTCTGTGCGCACACACACGACCGAAGCGTCCAGCCATAGACACAATACAGCGCGCGAGGACTAAATTGAGCTCTCTTTCGTGTCTGAATGGGCAAAAAAACCACACACAACATTATGTCTAAATGTCCGTTTTGGAGAGTATTAACTTAAACTATGTCGGTTATGTCTTAAACAGTTGTGAGTGTATCGGATGTGCATCAGTGGATCAGCATGTCATTGGACATGATCCGATGTCTTAAAGTGACAGTGGGCAATAAACCTAATGCGGTCTGTGTCCTTAATATTGATCAAGCAACAAAAGAAAAAGAGAAAAGCATTCACTGCTCGTTAATAGCTTTAATAAGGATTCATAATATTGAATTCATACAAATAAATATGTCTGCTGCTTGAAAAAATAAAGAATGATGTATGCAAGTTAAAAAGAATGCATATATCATAAATTGGAAAGAAGACTGTGTTCTACTCTGGGAAAAGTGGTTTTATTTAATTTTAAGATATTTTTTAAGTCACAGTAGTTAAATCTCTATCTGTATTGCATTTTCAAACTTTAAAATCATTCATATTAACAGGTTAATGTTTTCTCCGGCACAAAGACCTCAGTCAGTACAAAGACTGAGACGGAGACACAGATTTCCCCCCAAATTCTGTGTTCTAGAGAAGTCATATTACACTTTTTAAAGCCCTTTCTCTTAATAACACATTTCCAGATGATCAGCTATGACACATTACCACTTTGAGATGTAGTCACCAGTATTTATTTGTTATTGTTTAATCCAACCATGTAAAAAAAAATAATAAAAAAATGTTCTGCATGAATACAAAAAAGCATTTAACTCCTTTTATTTTTTATTTAATCTGTTTTTTACCTATTTACAGATAACTACTTTGAATGGAGCTAACTAAATATAATATATATCTATATACTATAGATGATAATAAAGTACAGG
Source organism: Rhinichthys klamathensis goyatoka (assembly GCF_029890125.1). Classification (NCBI taxonomy): domain Eukaryota; kingdom Metazoa; phylum Chordata; class Actinopteri; order Cypriniformes; family Leuciscidae; genus Rhinichthys; species Rhinichthys klamathensis. Next base: position 4,206 of record NW_026606665.1, on the reverse strand, counting down.
AACAATATTTTCATTTTGGGACGGTTGACATTCACTTTAGGACGGTTCAAATTGTTTATCAGGACGGTTTCAGGACGGAGGTGAAAAAAGTTAGTCTGGAGCCCTGAGTTCAAGAGTGAGTCAAACAAATAGTTAGCATTATTATTATTGCTCAAAAAAGTGCATATGTTTTTAATTATATGTCGTTTCTATTGGTGCATATAAATAAAAATGATTAAATACTCATGTGTGAAAAAGTGTTGATTAGTTTTAGATAAATCATTTAACTTCTTGCATTAGGTGACACTTTCAATAAGGTCTCATTTGTAAACACTAGACGACATGAACTAATATAATAGCAATATATTTTTACAGCATTTATTAACATACATTTGTTCAATGTTTTTTCAAAGTGCATTGATTTTTTTTTTAAATGCTTTAAAATATATATATATATATATATACACTACCGTTCAAAAGTTTGGGGTCGGTACGATTTTAAATACTTTTAAAAGAATTCTCTTCTGCTAACCATGGCTGCGCTTATTTGATAAAAAATTCAACAAAAATCAGTTATAGTATTAAATATTATTCCAGTGTAAATCAGCTGTTTTCTGTGTGAATATATAGTAAAGTGCAATTTATTCCTGTGATCAAAGCTGAATTTTCAGCATCACCAGTGCCAGTGTCTTCAGTGTCAAATGATCCTTCACAAATCAGTATAATATGAGGATTTGATGCTCAAGAATATATTATTTTTACAGCATTTATTAACATACATTTGTTCAATGTTTGTTCAAAGTGCATTGATTTTTTTTTTAAATGCTTTAATATATATGGTATGCATGCTATATCGGCCACCATATCGGTATCGGCCGATATATGGTCGTTTTTAATGTTAGCGTTATCGGCCCGATACGTAAATTTGTCCGATATATTAAAGCCGATAAATAATGTATTATTTCCTTCAGCTGAGACTCTTCAGACGCGCACTGTTCAACAAGATAGTTTTAAAATTGCTTGAAATATGATTGGAATCATTTCAAAAAAGGAAAATACAGTTCAGTGCAACATTAGCACCGCAAATCTGTCATATCGGCTGCATAGAATTATAATGAGAACATTATTATTGTGTGTTTGGGACGTGGCTTTTAATGGTGAGAGTTTTGTTTTTGTAATCAGGCTCTCAAAAATTATATAAAAATTTGGATTTAGATTGATCAGCCAATATATCGGTTATCCGCTTTCAAATGTAAAGTATTATCGGTTATCGGTATCGGCCAGGTGGATCCCTAATATATATTTATTTAAATGAAACCTTAGAATTTCTAATATAATTAGAATGCAAAATAGAATCATGTTTACTAGTGGACTCAAACTTTTCCAGCTGTATCACTCGAATCCCACTCCAGACAAACCTTCAAACATTTAAAGGCCTAAAATAGCATGTGTGTGTATGTGTGTGTGTGTGTGTGTGTGTGTGTGTGTGTGTACGTCAACTTCCCAATCCGTTTCCTCCAGCTGCTGACAAAGACCCTCTGTTCCCATACAGATAAAAATAACTCGAGCCTTTCCTCCGCCAGCACACACACACACACACATACACACATAAACCGATCATATTATTCATTTGGCAGAGGAGTACACAAGCTGCCTCATAAAACCAGCTAAAATACGCAGACACATGTATCAGCTGACTCACAGCAGAAGAGCGTCTGCTTAATGTCTTTGATGTAGATCTTCAAGCCACTTTTATACTCACACACACACACACACACACACACATTATACACACATCGTAACGCCAGCTGAACCGTGTCATACGACTCAAACAGCTTTTGGGGTTCAGTTACATAAGCTGAATATATCCTGTTTTCAACACTTTAACACACAGCTGCGACACTAATCTAATCTAATAATGAAATATCAGCTTCAAACTAACTAATCTGTATAAATGGTGCAATATAAATAAACAGTGACTTTTCACTACGCCTTACTCTCTCATTTAACCCCAACATTTTAGCACTGGGTTTCACATATGTAAAGATTAATTACTGTGTAAAGCATGAAACATTATAACCCAAAATATTAACCTTAGATTAACAAGTACAAGTGTGAAAAGCCCATCTGATTGGCTAACAGACTTTCTTATTCGGTTTAAAGGTGAAGTATGACATTTTCTAGAGGTTTATTAACTATAAACATTTTCTAATGCATTAACTAACTATGTGCAACTATAGCTGCAGCATTTATTAATCTGTGTTCATGTTAGTTAATGTTATCTGAGGTCCATTAAATAATATTAACAGATATAACTTTTATTTAGTAAACATTAAATAAGTATTTTTGTATTTTTCATGGTTGGTTGATGTTAAAGTCCCCCTGTAGTCAATCATTTTATCCCTTAAAACTCATTTTTGATCACCAAAATTACATTTAAACGTTTTTTTTTTCCTTCGTCATGCCTAAAAATATCTTGAATGTAACTCTACATTCTCCTCATTTAGTATGCGCGGTTCTATGAATATGCAACTGAGCCCCGCCTCCACTCACTCACTCAGCTCAGAGATCCACTGGTTGACGATCACACGTTGATCTGATTGGTTACAAGGTCGTTTGTGACGTCAGAAACACCAGCGATTTCAAACCGTGTGTTTGAGACTGTCTTTGGTTCACTGTCGGTTTAAAGTGTAACTCTTGCCAAAATTGAACAGAGGCTCTTTTTGTTAACCCCCCCGAGTCAAACTTTCGTGTAAAAGCATAATTAGACTGGAAACGCCACTTTTAAGACAGACCGTATTTTCGTTTTAGGTAAAAATGCCTTTTGAATGGGAGTGCATGGGGCACCTCTATGATAGCATCAAAATCGCTGTTTTTAAAACACTAAGAAGTCAAAAGTAGTCGATCTCCGAATGCAACATAATGAACTGACTCCATATGAGGAAATGTCATGAGCTTGTAATTTCACTAACGACAAAACAAAAAAATTATTCGTGTATTTATATGTAAACAAGCTTTAGGAGCTTTCCATCTTTACTCTCCTCATGTTACGTTGCATTCGGAGATCGACTACTTTTGACTGGCAAAATTCCAGCCGCCGGAAACACTAACTGATAAAGTGAGTCGTACAAAACCTTTCTTTTTAGTAAACTTTGTGTACACCAACAATGAATTCAATGCTCAAGTTCATGTGTAGAGGCCCTGGTTAGTGTTTTAAAAACTGATGCTATCATAGAGGTGCCCCATGCACTCCCATTCAAAAGGCGTTTTTACCAAAAACAAAAATACGGTCAATCATAAAAGTGGCGTTTCCATTCTAATTGTGCTATTAAACGAAAGTTTGACTCGGGTAGATAAACAAAAAGAGCCTAAGTTCAATTTTGGCAAGAGTTACACTTTAAGGAGAAAATACTCAATGCTGTCGACTTATGAATTTACACATGGTTTGTCTTAAAGCGTATTCAAAACACCACATAGAGACATAAACAACATTAAAAGCTGGATTTACACCACAGGGGGACTTTAACTACTATAGTTAACTAATATTAACACTTGTTAAAAGTGTCACCAAGGTCAGTCATCGATAGTTTGAAGAGTGAAACACTTTCAATTTGCGCGCGCGACAGGTCAATGTCTAACTCGACCAATGGTGTGAGTTTGGGGGCGGGGCCATCTGTTTAACTGACCAATAACAGAAATGGGGAGTGTTTAAATCCTGTTTAAAATCTTTAAATGTTGCAGTTCTGTTCAGTGACCACAGACTTCACCTTTAAATATAAATGGGTTTTATGCTTCTACACTTCAAAGCATGTTTTACAGCCTGAACTCTTGCTCAACACGATGTCTTCGGGCCTGTCACAGCGAAACCAGCTGACGCTCCAAGCTATATTGATCTGATCTGGATTAAAATTAGATACAATTATTTGAGTCAAAGTTTCTGATGAATTCCCTACTGCGTATTTAATCACAACACATATTAAAGTCCTTCAAACCGACAGATCTCTAACAAAAGTACTGTGTATTAGTGATACATTTCATCATATGACTAAAATTATGTATTACATTCTATTTTTCAGGATTCTTTGATGAATAGAAAGTTCTAAAAGAACAGCATTTATTTGAAATTATCATTTATTTAAAATTAACATTATAAATGTCTTTACTGTCACTTTTGATCAATTTAATGCGTCCTTGATTAATAAAAGTATTAATTACATTAAAAAAACG